>NW_027526407.1:104887550-104888695 GCF_048455015.1 Haemaphysalis longicornis | reverse complement strand
ATACAAGGGATGTACAGACATTATAATCCTTCATAATAAAAACAAAAAGTTCCATATCAGAGAATCTACGACAAGGAGATGCCCTCTCGCAAAACTGTTCAAAAGCATGTCTAGAGTGCATATCTAGGAAGCTCGATTATGACAACAAAGAATTAAGAATAAATAGAATGATTGAGTCATTTGAGGTTTACAGGTGACATTGTGTTGCTCAATGAGTTGGCAGAGCACCTAAAAATATTGACGAACTAGAATCGGGAACCTTTTTCAGTAGCGTAGCCCTCTAGTGGTGGCCACCCGAACCACACTTGGGGGATTATAGAACACGCCCCCTTTTCGAAAAGCAAAAACGCCCGTGTGTTCGAGATTTCGGCGCACGTTAAAGATCCCCAGGTGGTCAAAATTAATCCGGAGCCCTCCACTACGGCGCGCCTCATCGCCTGCGTTGCGTCGGCGCGTTAAACCCTACAATCAATCAACACGCCCTCTTTTCTTCTGCTGTCCCCGCACAGTTGATGAAGACGTCTCAGGCATTGCACACGGTTTTTGTGGCAATAAATATGAATAAATCATGTAATGATAAGCATCGTAAAAGCGCTTTTTTCATCTTAGATAACGCAATGCTTGAACAAGTGGAAGACCAAAACTAGATTGGACAAGTTCTCAATGATGATTCAAACCATAAGAAAAAGTCCTTTGCCGGTTAGGTGTAGGCTGTAGTTCACTAGGCAAGCACTTCTAAATTATTGAAAGCTACATCTGTCACTAAAAAGATATACCAGTAATGCGGGCGGTAGGTAATTTTGTATGGAATGGAAACTCGGTGCTTTACCAAACGAGAACTAAAACTTTGTCTCCTCAACAAGCCATGGAATTAAGGATGATAGGTGCAATTCTCCAAGACACGAGAAGAGCCTTCTGGATCAGGGAGAAATGTTGTGTAGATTTAGTTCAGTAGCGTAGCCCTCTAATGGTTGCCACAGGAACCACACTTGGGTGATTATAAAACACGCCCCCTTTTCTTCTGCCTGCCCCACACAGTTGAGGAAGACGTCCCAGTCACTGCACATGGTTTTCGTGGCACTGGCAACCGGAATTTTTTTTATGGCTGCCGTAGCACCTACTTGGCTGTTTTTGAGCATGTTGGC